>NC_052502.1:70056332-70085036 GCF_016617805.1 Bactrocera tryoni | reverse complement strand
GAAATTAATATGCACAGTATGGCGCAACAAATATGGCCAACAGCAATGCGACAAAGGAAGTGTAGAAGGGGAAGCGACAAAAAAACGCGCAGAAAATTAATAAAGAAGCTTTACAACAAAAAGACGTGCGCTTAAGAAAACGAAAAATTAATTATAAATGTAAGTGCATATGACATTAAACAAATTTAAAGGAAAATTAGAATATGTACTAATTTAAAAAATATTAAAAAAAGATATACATTAAAAAAAACATAATTTAAAAAATATTGAAAAATCTTTTTATAAAAAGTTAAAAAAGTACAAAATAAATATATATCTACTAAAAAAATTTTAAAATTTAATTAAAAATAAATTTTTAAAAAGTAATAAAAAAATTAAAACGATCTAAAATTTTTAAAAAAGAAAAGAAAATTTCAAAGCTATTAAAATATAAATGTATGTATGTATGTATGCATATTATATTAAAAAGTTAATATATTATAAAAAACAATAACAAAAAAATTAAAAAAACCGAATAATTAAAGGATGGATAGGTTAAATAAAAATTTGTTTAAAAAACAGTTAAAAAAAAGTACTAAACAAATTTTAATAAATAAATTTAAAAAATATAGTTATAAAAACATTATTGCATTAAAAAGTTTATAAAAAATAATAATAATAAATAAAGAAATATTAAAAAAAACCTAATAATTAAAGAAATAATAGATTAAACAAAAATTTATTTAAAAAATTGTGGTATGTAGTAAAAAATAGAGCTACAAAAAATTTGAAAAGGATATTCACAAATATCAGTTTCAAAACCAAAAAAATACATTTTTAATAAATACTAAAATTATATTCAAATGTATGATTAAAAAATATTAAACAAGTGAAGAAGTGAGTAAAACGTTTACAAAAACAATTTAATTTTAAACTATATAAATATTTTATTAACAAGTTTTAAAATAAAATTTAAAAAATGTAAAAAAACAAAATTTTAAGACAAAAATATTATAATAAAAGGAATATAACGTAAAAATATTAAAATAAAATTAAAATTAACAGAATAAATATGTATGTAAAACAAAAAAAAAATTAAAAAATAATAATTTAAAAACATTTGAAAAAATTTAAATATATGGATATAAAAAAATAAAAATTTGGAACTTATATGTGTTTAAATGTATAAAACAATAAAAATGTATTAATAATAATAATTAAAAAACACATGTGCTTTATCTAAATACAAGTAAATATATGGAAATAAAAAAATTAAAAACAAATTTTAAGAAATTAAAAACTATAATTATACAAAATATTGAACAAATTTTTAAAAAATATAATTACAAAATGGTAATAAAAAAAAGTTTATAAAACAAAAAATAAATATTATAATAAAAGGAATATAACGTAAAAATATTAAAATAGGAAATAAAAAATTAATAAAATAAATATGTACACATGTACGTAAAATAAAAAGAAAATTAAAAAATAATAATATTAAAAATAAATAAAATAAACATTTGCAGATCGTGCTCTTCCGATCTAAATACAAGTAAATATATGGAAATAAAAAAATAAAAATAAATTGTAAGTTAAAAACTATAATTATACAAAATATTGAACAAATTTTTAAAAAATATAATTACAAATTTTGGTAAAAAAACTTAAAAAAAATTTTATAAAACAAAATTAAATTAAAAGTAAAAACAAAAAACAAATATGTTAAAAAAATGTAATTAAAAATATTTTTATATACCAAAAAAATAAATGTATTATATTTTTCGTTTATTTTGTTATATAGAATATGTTTTAACGTCACCAACTTTTACTTCTGCAGCCATACTTTTTTTCTATAATTGTAGTATTGGCACCTCAAGTGTTTTTTTTTAATATTTTGTCACCCAATGTTGGCGAAAGCAACCCTTGGCATGCAAATTTGCTGCTTCAAAGCATCGCAACTTTTTTGCGACCAACAAAGCTGCTTATTATTGTGCAGCAAGCTTTGATATGCAAATTGCAAACATAAACAAGCGCCCACACCACGACTGACGGCCATTTTGCCGCTTTTGTTGTTGTTTCGCATTATACGCTTTTTGATTTTTATTTTCAATGTGCATTGTAAGGGAAAAAAATTAAAGAAAAATATTAAATGATAAAAAAAATATTTTTTTTTTTCGAATTCATTAAAGAAATTTTTTCAAATTAATTTTTTCTGAATATTATTATTTTTTGACTCAAAGCAACGCCCGCAAAATGGCTGCAGACACCATGAATTAACAGCTTTTCACACTCGCCTGCATCTCTTGCGAAATTCGCTAGCCTTGCTGCTTTGCAATTGTTCTCCAACTTCATGCGAGCGTCCTCAAAGCAAGTGGCGACAATTCATGCGTTACCACAAACTCACGAATATCACGCAACGTTGCGCATTTTTGTTTACATTGCATATCATTTCTTCATAGTAAATTTTTTTCTTTCATTTTTCTAACGGTAAAAATCATATTGTAAATGCCCACTCGCCGCACAGTGGCAATATCAAAGCGTTTAGCATACGCTTCAAAGCACCGTTAGGCACAATTTTGATTTTTTAACCAGAGCTTTCATTATTCGTTTTTGATATATCATTTCCTTCTGCGCTTTGCACTTTTCTTTTCATTAAAATTGCATTCATTTGAATTTTGTACTCTTTTAATTTATGCTTTTCAAACTTATTTGAATTTTGCATTGAAATCATTTGCCTTTTTGTTTTTGTTAAAAGTCACTTAAGTGTGGCAACATCAAACGCCAGCAGTAAATCTTAGTAATTTTCTATGCTCACTTCACTTTTGTGCCGGTGACGGCATTGCGGCGTGAAGACAGGCGAAAATGAGACTGAGAAAGATGATACAACTATGAAAACCATAAAAAATAAGACTGAAAATCGAGTTGCGGACCGTAAAAGGCGACCAGCAAAGGTCCAGCACAGAGTGTTAAGAGCTTTACATGCATAGGCTGCTACTATTTAGTAGTTACGTTGAAGCTTGTACCGCGACCTAAGATCTATTGTGCCCACCAGTGAAAAAGGTACTCACAGAGGACCAGCATTCTGATAAATTTTTGCATTCTGCTGGACTCTATGTAGACGATGCCATCCCTCTTTTCATATAGGTTCAGTGTGATTTTATACAGATTGGAATGCCATAGAGATTTAGCGTGCCAGGCTATAGCAGTATTACAGGAAACCGCAAGGCTGATAAGGTTGAGCGAACAGGTAATTCAGTCGCAGTAACTAGGAATGGGTAGAAGCTTTATTGGCTACTCGTAGTTCATTACTGGATTGTTGGGTCTATGACCAGTTCAGCAAGCGTATGTCAACCACTAGAAGCTTCGCAGTCGCAAGGTTGTTATGGCCAAAATGTGTCTCTGGGGAGGTTTATGATGCGTTTGAACCTTGTGAAGTTGTAACCACCCATTAGCAGTAGTAGCATTTTGGTTTCAACGGAAGATCGGAATCCCACACATATGTACAAAGACCTTAGACCTTTAGACCTTAGCGGTGAGCATTGTAAAAGAACTTGAATTAAGGTCCATTCGAAGTAGTATATATCATGAAGGACTTAAGAAAAGCTTGATGAAGTTCATCATTAAGGGCTGTTTGAGTCTTAGCGGTGGTCAACGAAACTCGAACAAGACCCGTTTGAAGTAAACGCCGTAAAGGACTAAAATAAAACTTGATAAAATGTCCTGTTTCAGATTCTCTGCTTTCGTCAAAAAAGGCGATTCAGAAAGCTAGCATGCAAAGGGTGTTTTGATACCATACAAGGTTTAGGAAGAGACTGGCACATCTCCAACTTTAAAAACTCTACAGATCTTTTGATCTAATTTGCTTCAGTCTCCGAATATTCAGCTCCAAAAATTTGCCACAGTCGATTAGTTAGGATATGCACAGCACTATCTACATTCGATGTTGGGATAGACAAAGGTTCTTAGCTGTGATTCCAGCAACTACAAAAAATGTTAGTGCTCTTTCTGGAAACTCACACATCTTTGCCAGGATTGTTCACTTAGGATCTTGACATTAAGTTCTTTGGCAAGAGAATAGACGATATTGGATATACATATGTTGATTGTAGAAACCCTTAGAACTTCAATAACTATAATTATGTTTAGGGCTCTTTTTAAGGAGTTTTCATATCCTTACCAGTATTGGCCTTTCAGAGGTATGCTACCAAGCCGAGTTTATTATAGGCTAGTCAAGGTGATTATTGATGCTTCTGCTGTCTTTTTGTAGACCATAGTAATGTTTTGAGAGAACAGTGCACGTATAAACCAATGCTCAATAGAATTTGGTTGATTTGATTGGTCAGAAGGGCGACTCTTCTGTAGCTTTGACGAAATTCTTTGGTGGGAGAGTTGCAACGAAAGGATTTGTAAGCCCGGGGAGTTTATATATTGTTCTGAAAACCTAATTATGCTGAAGCATTAAGTTTGAGCGGACTTGCTCAGATCGTTCGGGTTCTTTTGCAGCCGAGAAGAAGCCGAAAGTGTGCTGCTTGACTTGGGGAGACAATTTTCAGGGAGAAGGGCTTGAAATAATAAGATAAGCCTGGAAAAATTAAAATTCTCTCCAAAACCTTATTACTAGGTATAATATATATACCTAAGGTCGGTGTGCAATTCTCATCTATTTATCTTAACATCATGTTATGCAGTAAAAATTATTGCAACGTATTCTCGTATTTTTATAAAAAAATATCTCCATTTTAAAGAACCAAATAAAAAAAATTGAAACAAACTTGACATCGAAACCACTTGACAACTGCTACTCGTACTTATAAAGATTCAGGTGTCAAAAATTATACAATTATAAAGTAAATTAATGATCTAAAAAAACAGGCGAAATCCGAACATCCAGCTATCCTTCACGCGAAACGTTTTCATAGTGGAGCGATACAGTTGTCCACGAAGTTTTTCCGCCTTCCTAAAATGATGTCACTAATTGTGCCGGAAAATTCACTAGATTGGTTCATGACATTTACTTTTTTGAAGATAATTTCATTTAAATGTTGACCGCGGCTGCGTCTTAGGTGGTCCACATTCGGAAAGTCCAATCAAGAAATTTTCAGTGAATGGGCCCTAGAAAAGTTGGCATTGAAAATCCGCTTTTTTATCGACAAATTTTGTTCAGCGATGAGGCTCATTTCTGGTTGAATGGCTACGTAAATAAGCAAAATTGCCGCATTTGGGGTGAAGAGCAACCAGAAGCCGTTCGAGAACTGCCCATGCATCCCGAAAAATGCACTGTTTGGTGTGGTTTGTACGCTGGTGGAATCATTGGACAGTATATTTTCAAAGATGGAAATTATCTTCAAAAAGTAAATGTCATGAACCAATCTAACGTTTCAAATAAAGAACCGATGAGATTTTGCAAATTTTATGCGTTTTTTTTTTTAAAAGTTATCAAGCTCTTAAAAATCACCCGATACATATTTCTCACGAGTATTAGAAGCAAAATGAATAATAAGTAAAAGCTTGCGCACAAGAATATGCTTACAATTCGCTTAATCACCAGTTATTTAAATGACAAAGTGATTTTGAGATTTTAATGAGATGAAAAGTGATACGCCAGCACGCTGGAGTGGGGCAAAGAGAAAGTGTGGAAATTCGCACGACAAAGTGCAGAATAGGAAAATTAGTAAAGCTAAGAAATCGGTGCTAAGCAGCAATTAAAAATGCAGTAGAAAAAAAGTTATTGAAAAGTGGAAAATTCATAATGAGCTATTGGTTAAAGACAAGAAAGGTGGTAAGGAACAAAAAATTAATTAGAGTATTGAAATAAAAAATTTAATTAAAAAAAAAAATGAGATAATAGTTCAGGATTTGCTAGTCAGTATCATACTTACAAGGCTAAGTACATACTTCAGCTAAGACGCTATGAAATGGACGCAAGCATGGCTCGACTCACACAACCTTCAGCTCGCTACGGAAAAAACAGAGCATACGACTACGGATATGCTTAGGACACAAAGAGCAGTAATCTACCTAGGCGTAAAACTGGACCCCCGACTAACTTTTTGCGTACAAATCCAGCAAGCCGCAGGAAAGGCAGCGAAAAGCACATGCTAACTTAGCAGACTAATGACCAACATAGGCAGGCCCAGCCAAGTCAGCGTGCTATTACACAGAGATCTGGGCAGATAAGTTTAAAAGGAAGAACCGGTGAAAGTAGTGGCCAGAGTGCACCGAACGGCGGCCCTAAGAGTTGCATCAGCCTACCGAATAGTGTCTGAAAACAGAAAGAGCGCAATTGACCGAATAAAGAAAGACACGATACTCGCATGGCAACGAAAGATGGCGAGACTAATAAAAGACCTAAACTTATGGACAATCCGTAAATTCGGAGAGGTCGACTTTTACAAAACTCAGGTGTTATCAGATAACGGATACTTCAAAAAGTCCCTCCACAGATTGGGAAAAGTCGAAGAGCCGTCATACTTATACAACAACGACGCGACAAACGAGGATGTTTTGAAGACACATTCTTTTGTGTGCGATGGCAACGAAAATTCACTGCTGTAGAAGACTTGGTTGGGCCAATAAACGCGGACTATTTAATCAGCTTCATGCTGGTGAGTGAAACAAAGTGAGGTATTATCCAAAAATTTGCAGCAATCTTACTACCCAGCAAAAAGCGGGACCTGGATGCAGGTGCGGAGATGTAAATTTCTTAATAAAAAATATGGAACGCCACCCTGAAGTAATGCAAACGTAATTTCAGTGTGGACGACGATTTTTGGTGACCTGTAAGTGAGACATATCGAGTGAAGAATTTTTTTAGTTTTTAAGTAGAACTTTATCAAACGACTAAACCTCTATAGCACATATCTGGTTGAATTGAAAGATTCAGGTCTTGAGGGAATCTTATTTTTGATACAAAAGCGTATTTCAGCTCGAGCCGACTTGGACTAATTTTTTTTAATAACACAATCTTTTAACAGAAACTTATATTGATATCTCAAAGAATTTCCAACTAATAAGCCCAGAACCTCACCCACAATTGAACTATCATCAGTTCCTACCAAAAAGGACTAGACGAATACAATTTTTCTTCTAAAAAGGGACTGCATTGCCGAAGTTTGCCAGAAATTGTGGGTTCATCTATAGACCCCTGATCAATGGTAATAAACCGAGGACCCTTTAGAAATCTCCATTTCATCTCTTTCTGGAATTAGTATCCAGAGCTCAGTTTGTAATCTTTGCTGTATTTGTAGGGATAAGCCAAGATGTCGTGAATTAAATAATTAATAATCCAGAGTGGCATCGATAATAACCTTCACTGGATAAGTATCTCGCACCTAAAAGATAGATAAAAGCAAGAGTTCACACGAAAATGAGACCGCAGACAAACAGCGCCTAAGAAATATTTCCACAACAGGCGGGTTTACGTAACTGGAACGGACTCGGATTTTTTATTCAGTCAACGACTGTCAAATCGGCAGAATCTTGACGCTAGAACAATAAGGATCTAAAGATTCTTCTCGGAACTTGTAAATGATAATTAAGAAGGGCTAAATAGAGCTGTGTTTGACACCAAGTGTTAATTTCGAAGACTAAGGTATCTTTTAGGAACCCGCAACTGATAATTACTACGAGATCAGCACGCAAAATTGCATTTAAGTCGATTATGTCGGTAAGCCTTCATTAGGGCTCATCGAATAATAATTACTTCACCAATAAGAAAGGCAGCATGGTCTCAGATAGGTACATGGCTGATATTTGATTTAAATCATTCTGAATCGGTGAGGATAGTTTTTATTTATCGAATTTTCAAATTTTCGAGGATATATCATACAAAAAGGAATCAGACATTGGAATCTTTATAGCACTTCCACCTAGTAATTTCCTTTGCCTTATTAAAACCTCATAATCATTCACTCAACTACGATACATATAAAAATGGGTACTTACATGCATGCTTCACTCACTCTACGCACATATTATCGAGAGGATTTGCGACATTTCTCAATCAACTCTCGCCTACGGCGCTCGCCTGCTGTGCGACCGAACGCCATAGCGACAAGACGTTGCACACACGCGTCAAAAGATTATGACAAATTTTGTGTACCGCAAATGAACAGCAAGCAGCGTGACTTTGAGGAAATCTGGAAAAAATAAATTAAAAAAATAGAAAACCAAAACAACAACAAGCGTTATAGTAAGAACTACACAGGTATAAACAAAAACAAATATTGATAAGGGTATTGGGATAATGGCATTGGGGTGTGGGAAGTTGAGCTATAACGTGCAAGTTTCAGCGTTTTGGTTGTTGTTGTTGCTATGCCTTGCTACTGTCAACATTCTTTTATAATTTTCTGCTCATATTTTTTCCATGCACATTGATGTTGACAAGGTGTAATCCCAATCATAATTGAGCATTGGGAGAAGTGAAATGTAATACAACAACAACGAAAACACAATGTAAAATATTGACAATGAAGAAACCTTGTAATAACAACAATAATAGCAACAAAGTGTTTAAAAACTAGTGAGGTCCTTAAAAGAATATATAAGATACATACAGAGATGTCCTTACAAAAACAAAAGCAACCAAAAAATTTAGAAAATTATCATCAAAATATTTGCAGCGTTGAAGATTAAAAGGGAAATACTCTGTGACAATTACTACTGCTGGAAACTGTATTGTTGGGCTGTCAGGCTGTCAGGCTGTCGGTACACTCTCTTTTAGGGCAAAGAAAATAGGAAAACGAAAGATATTGAATTGTTTTTGCATAAAAGTAGTGCAAATGCCAAAGGAAGTACATTGAAGTGTTACAACAAATATTAAAACTGAGTTAACATAATAAATTTTGTTGACAGAGTTGCCAACAGTATGCTTAAAATAATAATATTAATAAATAGTTTTATAAATAATAAGTTTTGCTGGCTAAAATTACTAAAATATTTATAAATATAGATTGTATATAGAAATTGTGACAAATTACTTTGGCAGGGTTGCCTTCAAAACTTTTAAAAGTAGCCCGTTAGTGCATATATATTTTTAAATAAAAAGGTTAATTGACCAAATCTAACAAATAACTGCGAGTAAAAGAAATATTTCTTTTAATATTAGAAATATTTCTAATAATACATAATATTTATATTTAATACATTTCTTTGACAGGGTTGCCATCAAAATTTTTAAAATTGAAAAACATATTTTTGAAATAAAGAGGTTAGTTGACAAAAATCTAATTGAAAATAGAGAGTATACCTAAAGTAAAAAAAAAATATATTGACAGGGTTGCCAACAATACATTTAAAATCAGCATATTCATTAAGATTTTTATGAATAATGATATTAGTTGGCTAATTCTAATAAAAAACTGAGAGTTTATGAAAATTTAAGTAAGTTTTATTTGTAGAGTTGCCAACATTATACTTAAAATTAACACTTTAAACAATATTTTTGAGAGTGATTAGGCTAGTTGAACAATTCTATCAGAGTAAATGAAATTTTAATAAATTTTGTGTAAATTTAAAATCAGGGTTGCCATTAGTACACTCAAAATCAGCGTATTAATCAATATTGTTTGAGAGAGCGTAAAAGAAAATTTTACTAAATTTTGATGATAGTATTGCCATAATCGAATTTTACAAAAATTGAATACATACTATTGACAGGACATTGGGATGACCCAAAATTTTGTAAAAAATTCGGTTAAATCCATGTTTTTTGAGTCACAATATGAGAGACTCTGATACTTTTAGCTCCATATCAGAGTGCCCAACTTTCTTTACTCAATAATGGATTATCTCAAGATCATACAATAATATTATCTTAAGATAATACAATAGACTTTTTCGATATAACCGCTTTTTTCGGTGCAAATAATTTCCTACGAAGCCAGTTTCCAAGTATTTCGGATTTTGGAAATAGTCCCAGAAATGCAGATCAGAATATACTAAAGAAGAGACAGAGTGTACAACACGCCGCTGATATTCATTTCATTGGCCTCAACATCTGCACCGTTAGTTCTGCTTGCTCTAGATTGGATGAGGGTGCGAAGCAAATGGGTCTGGTAGTGAACGAGGGCAAGAAGAAATATCTCTTGTCATGAAACAAATAGTAGTCGCATTCGTGACTTGGCTCCCACGTCACTGTTGACCGCCTTAACTTCGAAGTCGTAGATAATTTCGTCTATCTTGGAACCAGTATTAACATCAACAAAAGTCGGCCTCGAAATCCAAAGCAAAATAACTCTTGCTAACAAGTGCTACTTCGGATTGAGTAGGCAATAAGGAGGTAAAGTCCTTTCTCGATGAAAGAAATTTTACAAGTCACTCGTCATTCTCATCCTGCTATATGGTGCAGAGGAATAGACGAGATAACATCTGATTAGTCGGCGGTACGAGTTTTCGAGAGAAAGGTTCAGCGGAAGTTGTATTGTCCTTTGTGCATTGGTAAGGGCGAATACCGCAGTCAATGGAACGATCAGCTGTACGAGATATACGACGACATAGCCATAGTTCAATGAATTAAAAGACACCGGCTACGCTGACTAGGTCATGTCGACGAAATGGATGCAAACACTACAACTCTGAGAGTATTCGAGTCAGTACCCGCCGAGGGAAACAGAGAAAGAGGCAAATCTCCACTCCTTCCATCGCCATCTCCATCTGGCTACACCAACTCCAATGGGCGCCAAACAGTGAAAAGGAAGAACGACTGGTGCGCTGTTGTAAACTCGCCCATAACTGCGTATGCGGTATCTACGCCGATAAAGAAAAAGAAGAATACACCGCTGATCCGACTAATCAGCATAACTAATTCGTACACAAAACCAATGTAGAAAGAGGAAATAAAGACTTCACATCCTAAATAATCTAGATCTGCGAACTTGAGTTCTCTTTACCATTAAAACTCTACAAGTTTAAGTCGTTATCGATCAAATATGGGTTATTTCACCGAAAAAAGCCCTTGGCCCGGGTCAATTCTGGTAATATAGAACCGGCCGTCGTGGGAAGTGGGCTTAAGTCCTTCTGTGAAGTTGCTTATGAGCCCCATCGCTCATGTCCAAAAATATAGCACTCACCTTAAGTGAAAACTAACTGCAAAGTGCAAAATAAATGCACACAAATTGTCTTTCTTTAAATTTGTAGAAAATCTACGTCTAAAAAAACAACAACAATATACCATACAAAAGCGTATTCAATTGGATTTTCTACACGGATGCGAATTGCTATTGACAAGCGAGCCAGTAAGTAAGCAAGTGTGCAGGATGAGCAGGCAGCCAAGCGGACGACCAACGTACATACTAGCTATTAATAAGGCGGCAGTACCGACAGCTCGGCCAGGCGCAGGAAGTTGTAAGGCGAAGAAAAGTAGAAAAGGATATGCTTGAAGTGTTTGTTGTTTTGTGTGAAAAGGCCATGGAAAAAATTATGTAACTGGACACATGCAACAACAACACAGCGTCACTAATATTTACTTATGTTGTTACTTTGTTGCTATTCACTTCCCACTTTCTTCGGCTCTTGTCTTCGTTTACACCTCCAGCTCTGTTTGATTTAATTTTGCGCATCCTTGCGAACGACAAAGCAAATTGAATCAATTCAATTTATTTAATAGATACTATTCACATATTTCCTGCGCGACTGTAATGGGTATTTGTGTTTTCCTATCTCTTTCACGCGCACGCCTGTGAGGCGTTCGCTTATTTCCGACTTTTTTTCTACTTTTCTTGAGTTTCTTGAGTTGTTGGGTGGAAAAAATATTAGAAACATTTATTATTATAATATAATATCTAATGCGCATGTATGCGCGTGTGTGTTTGTGTATGCGTGTGCATTCGTAGCAATCATAAAGATAATTCAAGTGGAAAACAAGTCCTTTTGTATGGTGTCAATTTGGTGAAAGAAGTAGAAAGTAGCAAAGTGCTCTGCGTAGTAGCTTAGCGGCGGAGCAGAGAGGGAGAAAATGTTATAAGAAAAGAAACGCAGATGCAGCAGTTAGTGACTGCAAAGAGATAATGAAGTGTTGAGTGAATAAATTTGTGTAAATGAAAGGAATATTCATAGGAATATTTAAAAATTGCTAAGTAATTGGAAATAAATGAGATATAATTTTTTTTGTTTTTGTAAAAAATTTGCTTTGATGTGTTTAATGCGAGATTTGTATTATTGCTTTGTATTTTTTGTAATATAAATGTAAATAAACATATAATGAGCCAAAAATTTTTTGTTTTTGTTTTTTTAACTTTTCAAAATAGAAGAGGAAGCTCTGCCAAGCTCTCCTGGAGATGCCAAAGTTGCTACGTCAGCATTAAAGGCGAGGACTAAACCCAGTAAAGAGGGGTTAAAAACAAAAGCGACCTACAACGCAACGGTAAAAGTGGAAGGAAAAGGAAAGGATGGCTTGGACTACAGCAAGAATGGAAGAAGGCTGGAAATATTACGAATCGAGACTGCAATTCACATCCTCGTATCCAAGATTCGCAAACCGGATCGAGAAAGGAATTACAGCCAAAAGGCAGCGGTCCGCTGAAAATCAAACAATGAAACGGCCGAGAAAAAATACGACGCTATAAAGCCAAACGTCAGACAGCCGAGATAGCCAAATTGCAACTAATTATGGCATGCATCGACCGAAGCAACCTCCTTGGACTAATCACAGATGAGAAATGGAATGCGGTGGATATGAAACTGCTTAACGCGTTCTTCAACAGACTAAATGGAAACCTGGGAACGCCTCTGCCAACTTTCTATGATGCGGGCTAGCTCAACGGGAGACTAAAATTCTGATGTGACGACGGAAGATTGAAAGTTGATGAAGGTTACCAACTCCGACAAGGACGATGGCAGCCAAAACTACATCATCAAATTCAAATTAAAAAATCGGTCGAGGATATATTATACGAATGATTCGAAAATATGGCGTGGGGCGTAGATAGCGTGTACCTCCTTCTCAACAAACGCAACCCAGCCGACAAAAACGAAAACACACTAGAGGAGCGAGAGGTGGAAAAGGATCTAGGAAAAATCCTACAAACCACATTAAAGCTTTACAATGTAGATAAAAAAAAGAGCCTCAAACCAGTCCCGTGAAGAAACCCGAACAAGAGACTGAAGGCTCTTCAAATAAATCTGCATAAAAGCAAGGTGGCCTCTGCTGAACTCCTCCTCAATCTAAAGAGGATCAGATACGATGTGGCTTTAATTTAGAAAAAATGGATAGCCTCGGGAAATATGGTAGCTCGATTAAAGTCGCCAATATAGCTACCATACTCTACGTACTTCTCCAATGCATCAAATAGGCAGCCATACGGGTAAAGAAAAGTGTGATCAACATTTCTCTTCAGACGACCTGACTGTAGCCGCCGTAGAAGATGGCATGGATAAGACGCTACTCCTTGCATCCTGATCAGAGAAATATGACTAATCTCTGAACTAGAGGAACGTACAGTCACACTCACTAACATTCTCAAGGAAGCGTATAATATCACGTGCCCTCAAATACGTGAAAAGGGTGGATTCTTGGTGGAATAAGGAGCTCGGATCAATCAGGCGTAATATCAAGGGACTCTTCAAATTAGCCAGGCTGGCTGATAAAGAGTTATGCTGGGGGGAATACAAAGTTGTACTTAAAATATATAAAAAAGAAATTCGTAAAGCCAAGCAGCTGTCATGGAGGAGCTTCTGTGGCAAAGTATAAACTACAACCGAAGTAGCAAGGCTATTACTATCCAGGCATCCGACTACCCCTAAGCTACTTATTTCCCATAAAATGTGAAGAGTGGACTGCATGCAGTAAGAAATCAATGGTAAACCTGGTCGAAACTCATTTTCCAGGTTGTACAGACGCTATAGATCTCCAACCTGTAAGAGATAGCGTAGAGCACGTCCCAACAGATATAACGAAAGACAAAATACTCTGGAAATCGGAAAGAAATCACTCTCAGACTGAAAGTGAGGTAAACACTCTCTCTTTCTCATCTCTGAGGAGTCTTGAAAAGGAAAAACTTCCAGAAACAGAAACTTAGTTAATAAAACAGGTAATTTTTAATCACTTGTTATATAAAACTAATTTATTTTTTGGAAGTTCTTTATTGTTGAAGTTAAAGGGTTATAGCTCTGCCGATACAATGATCCCAAAATAATACTTTCATTGAAGTTCAGCTTTCAATATGAGATAGTCACCTTGACCAGGCTTCAAACCTTCCTTGACATATGTACGTAATATATATACATACATATATATTACTTCTTTATCACTCGGAAATAACTCGAATGACAAACCATATCCTTTTTTACGAATTTGGCGAAATTCGATATCTAACTTTTCAAATCAACGCTAATACTTTTAAATTAAGAAGAAAAAAATATTTTTATTCTTGTCTATGTGTCACAATTAAAACCACAGACAATTGCTGTCAAAACAATTGCGCAATTGAAATTGATATCCTTTTGAACCAAAGAGTGTGAGAATGATTAAATTGCTGGCTTAATTGCTTAGCGAGTGCGATGCCGGAATCAATTCTGTTCCAAAGTGCTTATGGTTGTGGCTTTGACTAGGGGCCGCAGCAATATTATGCTAACAATTATTTATTTATATTTTTTTATTTTATTTGCTAGCAAGGGTTTCAATTACAAAAGTGTGTAGGCAGCAACGGATGCGTTTTGCATTCAATTATTTGTTGTTATTTGTTTTTTTTTAGACTTCTTCGTTCTAAAACACTTCCAAAAATTAAGCTTTAACAGCATTTCCTTGTTTTGACATCCGTTGTCACTTTTGATGGTTTGAATTACGCGTTTTTTATGCTATTATGCGCATTACCTTTCGAAGTTGTTGTGTTTGTTTTTGTATTTTTTTCTACTTCAATATTGTCAAGTGTTGGTGTTTTTTTTCTGTTTCTTTTATTTATTTATTTATTTTTGTTTTCGTTTTTAGCAAACGCCATTTTCATTTTTGAACAACGCAATCCCTTTAAAAGATTCCACTGCCTTCAATAGCGCACAATCGCAAAACATTTGTACATATTTCCATAAAATACCCTTTTCAATAATACAAAGCCCCGTTTGATATTATACTCCGCCCTCAAAATGTACTTTGAATGACATTTAATTGTTTTGACATTTCGCGTTTGAAGTTTCAGTTGATTTGCTGGTTTTACGGCTAAATGCTGTTGACAAGTTTGCAATGCGGGATGAAAGTATATAAATGAGGGTGTACATATGTATATAAATATATATATACTAAATAGCATAAAAAGTTTATATTTTTGTAATGTTTCGCAAGAGGGGCGATTAGATTTTGTAAGCCTGTGGTGGCCATGTTTGTTACTAAAATTATGAAACGTTCCAGGCATGAAACGTTATCATTAAAATCATGAAAATTAAGTGTTCCGGTATATATTTTTTTAGTAAAGTGTTTAAATGTACAGGAGGTGATTATTTTCCCAAGGTCCAAGCTTAGTGCCCGTAGACATCATCGAAAGGTGTATGGCTGCAAAAGTGGCTATCAGACTTAAAGAATATGGGTTCCTAAAAGAACACGTATGTATATGAACACTCGGATATCCTAACATACTTTGACTCCATACCGAATTAATTAGATCATGGAGTCGCCAAATCCAGCTCTGGCGGCTCCTTCTCAGCCCATATACTGAAGAGGTAGCTATGGGTGGGAAGAAGTCGTTGGAGGAGAGGGCCAATGAGCTTCTTTACGGATGATACGGCCAGATAGTAGAGCGGCGATACTAGCCTTGAACTCATTTAAAGTGCGTTTAGGATTGGTCGAGGAGTGCCTAACCTCGCTAACAATAGCATCGAGTGTCTTTGTGATAAAACAGGTATGGATGCCGTGCCATAGCGGAATGGCAGGAAATTGTAAAGCTGATGAGGTAGCAAGGAAAGGCTACCTAGAAACGCCATCGGTAGACTCCTTTTGTGTTCTACTATTAGATAGGCTTCGTAGAAGCTTCGCCACCATCGGTACATGCGCTGTCGCAAAAGCATTTTGGCCCAAGATTGATGGCAGAAGATCTAGTGATCTCTTTGCCCTCAGTAAAGCTAGCCTTTCCCTAGTTGTGGAGCTTTTAACGGGCCATTGCCCTATTGGCGTCCATGCTGTAAGGTTGGATATCTTACTCGACGCCATTTCCATTCTAGGCCTAGACTTGTGGAATA
This sequence comes from Bactrocera tryoni, assembly GCF_016617805.1. Lineage (NCBI taxonomy): Eukaryota > Metazoa > Arthropoda > Insecta > Diptera > Tephritidae > Bactrocera > Bactrocera tryoni. The sequence continues at coordinate 70,068,893 of NC_052502.1, read as the reverse complement.
TCAGCTACGACGCTATACTATTGTCGCTTAATTGGCTACGCGATCACATTGCAGCAGTAATTAAAGCACAAGACACAGAAGAAGCGCAAAAAAAGCTTAACCAGGTCATGATACGGACACAAGCATGGCTCGATACTTGCTACTGCTAACAAATAAGCACATATCCTTCGAAATAAGTATGACAACCATTATTAGAAAAGGATTGCCTTCGAATTTGCATAATAGGTCTCACAGATTGACCGAGATTTTCGATAAAAGGTTTGCAATTGGGCCTCTGATCCATATATTCGGTAACTGGGAACTTGTTTTTGGTCCAATTTTGGCATTTTTTTGGTCATAAGGTGGTACATTACATTTTGCATTTTGGAAAGTGAAAGAATCAGATAGAATTTTAAATTGGGCTACATGAAATGTAGGCGTACGATTTTCGTCTATCATGCCAGGTGTAAAAATCAATGCCTGTGGAGTATTTATTTATTGATTTATCGCGCTTTTAGTAGTTTTCACCAGTAAGCGGGGTTATCAACCCATCTCATGCAATTTTACAGAGTCGGTTGGGGTTATCTCAATTTCAATTCAAGTTATCGCTTGTACAGATGGACAGACGACTGAACGAATGTCATCATCTCGATACTTTATATATAGTACATATACATATGTATAACCTTATAGCTAACTCGATTCAACGTTTAGTACGAGTAGTTGAAAACCTTCGGTTCAGCCAAGAATTTCGCAGGATGTCGAAAAATATTTTCGACGAATTTTAGACAAAGCACTCTTAAAAGAACTTAGGAATTTATCTTTAACTAGCTAACCGACTGAAATTTGTTGCCCACAGCCAGTGGCGTAGCTAGGGTGGGGCGAAGGGGGCCGTCACCCCGGGCGCACCGTCTTGGGGGCGGCAAAACGATATTCGCTGTTTTTTAATATTCAGAAAAATACGTCAACAAATTTTTTTACAAAATTTATTATAAATTAACGTGTCACTCTCACAGTTACCCTTTGCTTTGAATGTAACAAATACTTTTATTTGGCCAAATTTTCAAAAATTGTATTTAAAAACTCCAATTCGGGCAAAAATTCCTGCAAATTGTGTCAAAAGTGTTCAAGATATAGGGCGAAAATTGGTTTTTTCTATGGCTTTTTATAAGATGTCTTGTAAATTTACTATCAATTTCCTCAAAAAACCGTATTGTGAGAATTTCAGAATTTGCGTGGGTTCTAGTTCATAAATTTTATACATTAAATATCGAAGATATTTTGTAAAAATTCACTTTTGTTCGAACCACCTTATGAAACTTGTTGGTAGGTAGATAAAGGGGGGCGGCCCCGGGCGCCCGAAGTTGTAGCTACGCCACTGCCCACAGCCAAGTGGAAGGAAATATCTGATAGGACTACTAACAATAACCCTGTTTGACAGGCATCTGACACCCATCTGACAGCAGGCATTTATCAGCTACTCGATACCACACAACTGCCAAAATTTATTGTTCGTCTGCTTAACCTCAAATTGACAAATTAGTTTTAGAATTAATTATAAATCAACACTCTAATTTTTATCAACAAAGTTGAATTATTCTTAGTAAAACATAATTTTAAATACTATTTCACTATTAATATATCACATTCAATCCTAATAAGTAGTAAAAAAAGTAACAGTAAAGGAACGGTTGTAATTTTTTTTAAGTTTTATATTCAAACTCTTTCCAGCTTTGTTAATATGACCTCATTTCCATTTATTTGTTCTTAAAATGAATCTGGAATTATTTGCATTTTTTTGAAAATCTTTTCTATAATATTTTTTTTATATTTTCCACTTTTTTCATTACTTTTCATATGTGAAATGTCATTTATAATGCCAATTATGCTCATGGAAGGTTCTTCTATTGTACATCATCACTTTGAAACTCAGATTGCGTGCACACATAAGCAGTAAGAGTGCAAGTATATATGGGCTTATATGTGTACATACATATGTATATATGTACATATCTTTATTCTATATATTAACCAGCTATACGCAAACGTATTGAGTGTGCTGCCAATTTTCATAAATTTAGCCAATCAATTATGGCACACTGATTGCAAAAAGTCAAGAATACATTTTGCTATTACTCCATACACATAAACCCACATTATTCATACATACATACATATAAGCGTATGTACTTACATACCTACATATATGCGTATGCATCAAAAATACTATTAAAATATTAATATATGTTTATGGTAGATAGTATATATGTCTAATTTTTATATATTTACCGCTACTCACTCTATTTGTGAAGTTTTAAGCATAAAAGTCACGTAACATATAACAAAAAAGTAGGTAGTGGATATATATTTTGATTTGAGGGTAGCTGGTAAATTAAAGATACCTGTAAGTTTGGTTAATAGAGCTTTAGACATGTCTTTAGAGCTAGGCATTACTTAGCTAAAAATGTTAATGAAACGTTCTCTATGTAAGTGAGATTAAGTTGAAACATAAAAAATAATTTTACCTTAGTAAAATATTATTAGTTCATTACTTAGATAGAAGAGAGTAGTTTTCGAATTTAAATATCCAAATAATTGCTTTATAGGAAATCATCTACCAATATATACCGCGTAAATTTCACGTAAGTTGGTACTATTCTAGCTCCTTAACCCCTTGTGCTTAATTTTATTCATTAGGAACTTAGAGGTCCGGAACTAAGCACAAAGTGCCACACTTTTTAAGTACATTTTTTGGGGTGTTCCGAAATCTTGTAGGTAATAAATGTAGTGGCTTCTTGAAGAGTGAATAATTGACTTTTATTGTATGTATAAATATCAACATTTTGAGTACAAAACTAATTGTAAAGCCAGAAAGTTTAAAAATATCGACCTTCTCTAGAACGTTTCTCTAATTAAAGTCATTCTCGTCCGACCCCAGCTTCCGGATCTGTTGGCACTCCTGAAGCTATGTATATATTCATAAGCCAAGGAAGCAAGTTGCGCTAAACCCACAAATCTCTCGCTTAGATTTTCTGATGCCCTTTACTTAAATGCAAAGTGCTAGCTTACGTTCTTAAAGAATTTCTTTTGCGCTTTTAGTCCTTAGAATCATTTATAATATCAACATGATTTAGAGAACTCTCGAGTTTTTTTTTTTCAAAGGAATAACCATCTGAGTCTACCAGCTTTTTTTAGGTTTCCCATGACTGATATAAATGACATTCAAACTTGCATATACCTAGTGTTCTTTAAAAAATTTTTTTCCAACTTTAGGAATATTTTCTTTCAAGTACAAGAACTTCAATCAGGACGGACCAAAAATCAGAATCCAAAGAAAATAGGAACAAGAAAAAACAGGTCAATTGGAAACTTCACTGACAAATAGAGGAACATCAAAAAAGTCCACAAAATAATGTTGAATGACCATAAAGTGATATAAACTGAACTGAATATATCAACTGAACGTGTTCATCATATCATTCACGAATATTTGGATATGAGAGAGCTCAGTGCAAAGTGGGTGCCGTCGATCTCATTTTTGACTAAAAATAAAGACTAATAGATGATTCGGAGCAGTGTTTGGGGATGCTCAAGCGTAATAAAACCCAGTCTTTGCATCGATATCCGACAATAGATGAAACTGGCTCCATAATTTCACTCCGAAGTCCAATCGACAATCAACATCCTATTATGACAGAGAAGGAAAGTAGCTTCTTATAGGTATAAACTAAAATTGAGCTCTACGCTGTCATGACAGACGTAACTTCGCAACCAGTACGGATCCAAAGTCATATCTGAAACTATAACAAAAGAGAGAAATCCTAGGCCTAGGAAGGGAAACGGATCTGGGCCCCTAATTTATCATTTATTGAAGAATAAAATTTGCAAAAAATTGTTTCAGAGCACTATGTCATCCTGAGAACTGCGGACCCTGGGAGAAATTGTCCCTCTCCTCTCTCAATTCCATACATTATAGTCTACCATAACTTTTTTCAAGAAATTATAGTATAAAAAACTAAACTCTCCTCATCCTTTCAAAGTGAGCAACTCATTAAATGTCTCATTATTTCTCAATAATTGGATATGCGCCGACTGGTAGACCTCAACAATAATATAATAATTTATAGGACAAAGCAAAAAAAAGTAACAACAAATACCAACAAAACATATTTTCCAATCAATCAAACACAATTGCGTCGGACATTAGAGATGTGATGGAGAAGTGGAAGCGAAGAGGCAACAAATGATTGCCTAAGTGGTGAGAGAGCCAACGCTATGCCAATACTTTAACACCATCAACTAGCCAGAGGCCTCTAATAACGGCATTATTGTGTAAATAAATAAATAAGTAAAATCATAAATGTTGATGTGATAAATATCAAAGCTGACATTTACTTGATTGGTTGGTTGTCGCGTGCGACGGCGGGCGGACGAATCGGTCAAACAGGCTGACAACGATACGATAGAACTTTGCGAACGGAAGCGGGTTGGCGGCGGATGGCATGTGGACATTAAATGTTGCAATGGCGTCGGAAATTGAAGTAATTTGCTGGAGGGCAAGTGTTAATGAGCGACTAATGGATGAAGAGCGGAGTGGGGAAGAGAGTATGGGGGAAATTGTGTGTGACTGCATGCGGGATTGATAAATTGTTGATGAGAAAATGAAGTGAATTAAGTGATAAATAAAATGTCAATGGAAATAGAACAATAGAATGAGTGAACGTTTACAAAAAATAATGAGGGAAAATTGAAAGGTTAGATGCGTATTATGGATAAAAATTATGGCAAACAAAATATGGAGATGAGAGGTATATAGTACATACATATGTAAGTGGAGCAAGATTAGAAATAGGATAAGGTTAAGGATTGGGGTATAGAAATATGAGAGTCAGGATACCTGTAAAAATAACGGTTAAAGTAAGGATATGGATGTGGATACGGATAAGTATAGGGATAGAAATAAGGATAAAGATAAGGACGAATGATAATGATAAGGGAAAAATTACGGATAAGGATATGAAGATAAGGATAAGGACAAGCAAAGAAAAGGAAACAGACAGATAAAAGGCTAAGAATAAGGATAAGTTAAAGATAAAATTGATGTTAAAATTAAAGTTAAAGTCGTAGTTTGAAAATATTTAAGAATAGTTAGAAATTATTCGGTTCCAAACTGAAGAAGTTACTAGAAAATATCAGCAATTTAGAGTATATACAGCTTATGAAGAATGTCAGAGAATTTTCTTGTGTTTTAAAAACTCGCTGGCTAGGTTCTTAAACTTTTAATTTTCTTCCGAATTTTGTGCTGGCGAAAAGAGAGACATCGGTGCTACAGTTATGCTGGACCCCGGACAAACAATGGTTTTCCCCTCAACCGTAAGAGAAGAGAACTGTTCCAAACTGCTGATTCTGTATATTTTGAAACTAAAAAACTACCATTGAGCCAAGGAACCAACTCGCAACAACCGCCCACCGCGTAAGAACGACAACATCCAATTAAATAACAGCGCCGTTACCACGTGCTGTATGTGTGTGTGCACGCGAAAATGTCACAACAGTCATACATGCAACGTCGCCTGCCACACGTGCCCAATTAAACTAATGATAAGCAAAAATGGCAGTAGCGCAATAAAAGTGACTAAAAGACACTTACACAGGCGACCGTTGGTATATACATACATATGTATGTGTGGATGTGTGTAATGACTTTGTCATGCCATGCCAAGGTAACAAGTTGCAAACTCAAAAAAAAAAAAAACCAGAAACAAGCGCCAAGTGAAGCCAAAATTGTTATTTAACATTTTTTCGTTGCATACCAACAGGCGCATATGCTTGTACGTGAGAAATGGCTTGTTAGCGCAGGCTGCGCAACTGTTTTTGGCTCTACTTTATATGCATACATATACACGCACTAGGCACTGTCGATATTCACACACACACATACATACATAGAGAACATAAAAGTTTCACTTAGCGCTCCGAAAGTAATGTGCTCGCATTACACACATCTGTATACAAAATTGTGCAAATACATATTAACATACAGCATATACATTGATAACTAGATATATTTGCTTGAAAATACGCCTGTCACTGATATGCATATGCATACACACATAGGTGTGTGTATTTGTGTGTTTTTGTAGCGTTAAGTGGCATCATTTCGAAATAAACTTGATTCAATCAGAGTTCATCATCAGCAGCCAAAGTATCTTTCCACAGGCTAACCTTTATACACTCACTGCATGATGAAAGCGTGTGAAAGGCTGAAAAATTCGTTCTACATATGAGGTATGTGTATATTGTCTAGGTGTATATGCCTACATCAACGATTAATATGATTTTCCGCATGCATCCGGCTGTTCCGGAAATTGAAAAGTCAAGCTTTTTGTGGCATAAAATGCCAGCAGCCGCAGGTGAGTACGTAATACAACTACATATGGTGTATGTATGTATATACACTCAATATATGTATATGAACTTACATACATACAACTGTGTTCGCAATAATAGCAGTGGTTTGTGAATAATAGCAGTTGGTTGAAGAGCACCTGCATTGGTCAGTGCCGCTCTGGTGCGCATTGGCTGCTGAAGCGGCGCTCGCTTGCTCGTTAATTGGAAAATGTCATTCTTTTTATAAACGCAAAATATCAAATTAACATGCAAAAAACTAATAATTCGCTGTAGAAAAATACAACAACCTTGCGGCGACAAGAACGCCAACAACGAAAAGCAAAAGAAAAAACAACAAATGAAAGGGAGGGAGGGCGCCTAGTGGCAGCGCAATTTATGCCTAAATGAGCAACACTTTCTTTCAATGCGAATTGAACAAAAATGCAAGCAAAAAGCAGGCGAGCAAGAAAAAAGAACCGAGGTGCAAGGAGGTATGTATGTATGTACAAACACATGTGTTTATGTGCTTGCACTGGAGTGATAAAAACATAAAAAAGCCATACACATTATTTATGCTATGTGTAAAAACGAAAAATATTAATATTCGTAATTACGCGCAATTGCAAGCGAATGAGATGTGCATAATAAGAAAAGCAGGAAAAAAGTGAAAATAAAATATTTTTTTTTGCTTCCAAAAGGGAAGTAGAAGGACATTTTTTGTAGCTGGAAGGCAAAAAATTTTTATGTACATACATACAAATGAAAATGAGAAATGAGAGGACACAATGAAATCTGATTATATATTTAAAGGATTGTGTGAGTATTGGGGATGTACATATGTAAAAGAAAAAGTTTTTATTTAAATTCTTTTTATTCAAAACACGAAATAGAATTTAATGAATAGAGGAAACTTAATGTAGTTATATAAAGGATTGCGTGAGTATTAGGGATGTTCATATATGAGAAAATTTGTTGTTTAAATTTTCTTATTGCAAAAAACGAAATAGAATTTAATGAATATAAAAAACTTATTTTGTGAAAAATTGTGCAAGTATTAGGGTTGTGCATTTATGCCCGATTTTTTTAATTTTTCAAGTTACTGTTAATCGAATGTTTATATAAGAATTTAATTCTAAAATCTAAACTTGATTCTAGTTTAATTCTAACATTTAGACGCTTTCTATTGGGTAAGCATTAGGGTGGTTCGTATATTATAATTATTTTTAATGCGTTTAGTTTCCAATTTTTATATGATGCTAAGTTGATAATATTAATTTGAAAGCGATTCATTCACACAAAAACATACCATACCATAACCATATTAGGGTTGTACATATTTGAAAGCAATCTAATTTGTTTATTTTTAATTTTTCATATGCTCCGAATAGGGAAAGAAAATATATTTAATTTATATAATTTATACATTATTAAAAAAACTTGTACATTAGGGTGGTTTGGAAATTTTTTATTCTTAAAGTTTATCAAAATTTTTATATTGATCAAAAACAAACGCTTCTCATAATATATGTAAATAAATTTAGGGTATAATTGCTGTAAAATACAATTGAAAGGCAATTTCATAACTTCAAAAATATTTATATGATTTATTGTATAATTATTTAAGTACATAAAATTGGCCTAGCCAGCATAGTATAAACACAAATTTTATGGATTTATATATGTATATAATAGGATAAAATTGATTTATTTGACAATTGGAATCTGCATTAGGGTTATCCACATATTTTAAAATATTTTTTTTATTTATTTTTGTACGAAAATTTGTTTTAGTTTTTAAAATTTATAATATTCTTAAAAAAGATGAACTTATAAATACGATTAACTGACTAAGTTGCACAAGCGATTCTCATATTTTTTATACAATAATTTTTTTAATTACTTTTCATTTATCCTATAATTTTTTTACATTGAGGGATTAGCATAAAAAAAATAAATATACATATATATTTTTTTACAACATGCAACTTAACTACTTCATTTGTTGCAAGCATAATGTTTTTTAATTCGGTATAGGAGCTTTTGAACTTTAATCGAAAAACGATCGGTGTGTCATATTAATATTTCAAATCATGACAAAAGAAATATTAAATATTATATGGACCGAAATAATGGCAGATAATAATATAATAGGGTTGTGACCACCCTAATGTGCACATAAAAAGCGATTGATTTAAATATTTTTATTTTCAAAACTATATTGAAATTTTGAAATTAACAAATAAAATTTCGGTACAACCCTAATGCGTAAATAGAATTTTTGTTGAAAATTGATGTCATATGGACCGAAATATCGGCAGATAAAAATATGATAAGCTTGTGACCACCCTAATGTAATAAAAATCGATTGATTTAAATTATTTCTTCTTTTTTTTTAAATTATGTTGAAATTATAACATTCTCAAATAAAATTTTGGTACAACCCTAATGTTAAATAATAAATTTTGTTGAAAATTACTGCCATATCGACAAAAATATTGCCTGATAATAATATTATGGGATTGTGACCACCCTTATGTGTCTCTAAAAATCGATTGATTTAAATATTTTTATTTTCAAAATTATATTGAAATTTTGAAATTATGAAATAAAATTTTGGTACAACCCTAATGCGCAATATTACATTATCGGCTTGTAAAGTTATGTTTCTTTATTTGGCGACTTTGCATTTAAACTAAATTCAAATCATTTCCTCATTTCGCAAGAAGGACAAACGTTTTCAATTAAAATATTGCTGAATCAGCGTTTTACAACTAAAGAAATGAAAATGCATAAGTGTGGTGAGAGTAAATTGTAAAGAGTAGATCTCTTAATTCCCTATTTCTTTAAGCGTTTTTTGTTATTGCGAAGATTTTACAAATATTTAGATTGCTGCTTAAGCATTGCCATAGAATTATGAAATGAATTAAGAAAATTTCAATTAAAAAAGGCACTTTCATTAAGCCACTCGCTGGAGTTGCGCAGTAAATATGTATATAAATGAAGTTATATGTAACTATTTTTTTTAAGCACAGTACACTTTTGAGACAATTTCATAAGAGCAACAAGAGGGAAAGGCAAGGCAGTATTAATAAAAACTTCTATACAAAAAAGTCAGCTAAAATGATAAGCCTTTGCAAGCGCTGCGTCTCGCTAAAAATGTGGGTTGAGAATTTGTTGTATTTGTATGCTGAATGCTAAGCTGTGCTGTGGCGTTATGATAGCCACCTTGTTGGCTTTGTCTGTACTGAAGTAGTTGCCACACTGTGCAAGCGAATCAGCTGTATACAAATTTATATACATACATATGTATGTCTATATAAGGTACATATGTGCATTCGTACATATGTGAGCTTTTTCATTTGTGTTCTTGCAATAAGTTTTGTTTCCTCTTTTTATACCCTGAACAGGGTATATTAAGTTTGTCACGAAGTTTGTTACACCCAAAAGGAATCGTCGAAGACCCTGTAAAGTATATATATAAATGATCAGTAAGTCGAGCTGAGTCGATTTAGCCATGTCCGTCTGTCTGTCCGTCTGTCCGTATATATACGAACTAGTCCCTCAGTTTTTAAGATATCGTTTTGAAATTTTGCAAACGTCATTTTCTCTTCAAGAAGCTGCTCATTTGTCGGAACGGCCGATATCTGACCACTATAACATATAGCTGCCATACAAACTGAACGATCGGAATCAAATGCTTGTATGGAAAACTTTCACATTTGACAAGATATATTCACGAAATTTGGTATATATTATTTCCTAAAGCAACAATGTAATCTCCGAAGAAATTGATCAGATCGGTTGACTATAGCATATAGCTGCCATACAAACTGAACACATAGTTACTAACAGAAATGCACCTGTGAAGGGTATTTAGCTTCGGTACAACCGAAGTTAACGTTTTTTCTTTTTTTCTAACACTTTTTATCGTTCCAAAGTGCGCGCATATGGCTTTTGCACAATAAACTTTTTTATAACACATGCGCTTGTCAATTGAATTTTTTTCAAATACAAAACAAAATTGAAAAAAATATATTTTTTTAAACTAACATATAAATGTCAAAGAAAGTTTAATAAATTTTTACTACAAAAATTCTAATTAAATATTTCAAAATATAACGGCAAACTACAATTTCAATTACTCAGTTGGCAGTTTGACTTTTTTTTGGCACGATTGAGATGATGTAAGCACTGTCCCTGTTCAGCCTAGAACTACATACATACATGTAAAGTTTGTTAGATAATAGAGTTCTGAAATCTGGCGAAAAACCTGAACTGGCTCATAATTTACTCCATTTTAGAATAGGATTTAGAAAACTTGCAGAAAGCAGTCAGCAATAACATTATGGAGCTTGCAGAGGGGAAGACTTTAGTCCACCGTCCCAGGATTTCGGGTATAAAATGGGTATGTTCACATAGAGGAGACTCTCCAGATCAAGAATATACATACTTACAGCCGTAGGAAGCTTATAGTTTTCGAAATATTCGCGTTTAAATACTCGCGTTTAAAAAATCAACTGAGCCTGTAATGGAAAAACTCTGTTAGCGAGGTATTGGCAACAATTCGAGATAATCATAGCAACATAGAACAGAAGAGATGTGGCTATGCGTGGTTGCCATGGGTTTATTAACCCGTTAATATTATTGAATAGTCCTATTTCTAATTGTGGTGGAAAGCGTTACCAACCCAACAGAAATGTAGGTCGGGCTGCATAAAGCTGCTTGAAATTATATATTAACAGGCTGAGTGCGCCCTAAAGCTTGCCTGATTGTCTATATATAACAACTGCTATACCGCTATTGCACTCTTAAGCGTTCTTCTATATGTTTATAATAAAAATATATGTGCATACAGTTATATATACATATACATACATATGTATACATAACACCTTTATCCTGTTACTGCATTTCGGACCAGCGCCGAAAAAGTGCGTCAATCTTCATAATTATTAATAATTATTCACTCAACTGTCAGCGTCACGTCTTTTTCGCTGCATTCTCATGGCATACACCTTCGTCACGAAAGCATACAGACCAACGAATGTGGTGAACTATGCAAACAAAGGCAACAGATAATGAAGGAATGAGCGGTATGAGTACCTGTGCAAGAGGCACAGCCACTTTTGGTTAACAAAATGCAACAACAATAATGTAAAATGAGTGACAAGCACACGATGCGTTATATAAATGTGTGTGCACATACATATGTTATACAAATGTTTGTATGCCTGTATGTGTTAAGAAACCATTATGTAATAAAAAGCAACGAAAATTCTCGCCTACACACACCTAAACATGCAAAAATGTATGTATGTATGAATTTATTACAGCATGGCGAGTGTTCGATAAGCTCGACCAAAGATCCCACATACATACATATGTATGTACATGTAGCTACACACACGTATGTATGTACATGTACCTATTTTTGAAACATAATTGCATGGAGACTTGTGCTGCTCAGCTCAGCGCCTTTTTGCTGCGTTTGCAGGCTTATTTAACTGCCTACGAACATAGTGTTTAAGCTTAGTGTATTAATTTTTTTTTTTTTGTTGTAATATTATTTTTTTATGCCTCTTAAATACTCGACTGTCTTTAAAATGCAACCTTTTGATTTTTGTAAAATTTTCAATAAAATTTTTAGAAAGCCACAAAATGAAGTCATTGTATACGCATCTGTACGCGCATATACCGATTTATGTAGTGGTATTTTATTGTACATAGGTGTGTATGTATGTATGTGGCTTAAACCAATTTGCAAATATGCCATCAATTTGCTAGCTAAGCTGGTTAATTAAAAATGCTTCAATTTGCATAAATTTTCATTGCTTTACAAAAAACCTAATATATCACTTCATTTATTGGCTTTTTATCTAGAATATTTCTGCACAGGCAAAGGCACAGTCTTTCAAAAAAATGTACCATGTACTTATACTTTTGTGTATGGAGATAAATGTACATATGTATGTACTGTTATTTAATTTTTTATATTAGAAAAAAATGTATAGAAGATAAATAGGAAAAATAAATAAATTTCCGAAAATTATATTAAACAAGATTTTAATTATAATGTTTGGTTTTACTTTTATTTTTTCGCAAGTAGCAGAAACTAACAGCGATATATTTAAATATGGTGATAAAAATTAAATTGATTAAAAAAATTTTAAAAAATTAAATTGATTAAAAAAA